>NW_026138065.1:21085000-21100000 GCF_025592945.1 Manacus candei | reverse complement strand
TTCTCTAGAAGCAGGTTGGGTTTTTTCTTTCAAATTGCAGGACATTATGGATTTAAAAAGTCTTTATTCACGTTGACCTGGTGGACGAAAAGTCACCGTGCCAAATAGGAAAGCCAAAATCTCTAGTGGACTTGGGATCAGAGGTCTTCAGCTGGTGAAGGCTGCTCACGTTGCAGAGCACAGGGTTGTGGTAATGGGAGGTAAACAGATTGGAGGGGGTGAGAGGGGGAAGGCCAGATCACTCTTCTTGTTGGATGATCTGGACAGTAGCTATACAGAGGAAGTCTGTAGGGAGCCTCTTAACCCAAGGATAAGGCATAAACAGCATCTATTAGACAAGTGATGGAGAACCTCTCCAGGATGATGAGTGAGTCCACTACTGGGGGAGCAGTCGCACCATGGGTAGCTCCGGGTCAGACAGCTTTAATGTGTGTGCACAGCAGTCCACACCAGCACAGGCACAGCAACAGCAGAAGAGATTAAAGAGAAATACTTCTGCCAAGAAAATACTTCTGCCAAGAAAATCTCATACACAGCACAAACTGGATTTGCACATGCACCCCCCATTCCCAAAATCAGCCCTGAGCCTCTTCCTCACAGGAGAAAGACTTAAATCTGTGGGCTTTGGTGGAAAGCTGGCACCTAAACGTGCACTCCCATACCCACAGTCTGTGTTGTGTAGGAAACTTATTAAGGACAAGCCCTTTTGCATTCCTTCCCTACCTGTAAGACACTGCATCAGAGCAATGTTGGGGTCAAGCCAGCAGTAAAGCATCACACTATCTCTGAACCCATTTCTCTGTGGCTCAGTGGGCTCAGAGAGGCTGATGACACTCAGACCAGCCCCTTCCTTGCATGCATTCCACCAGTCCAGGGACCTCCCTGCTTTAACAAAGAGCTACAAGGCAGCTCACCTATCCACCTGGCCCTTCAGAGACAAGGGGCTTGTGCAATTAGCAGCTCCAGGCACAGACCTGATGTCTTTTCCAGGATAACACTGCCACGAGCTGCACTGCCCTACCATCGGTTTTCCTGTGCTTGCAAGGGCAGCATCTACAATACCTCGCTGGTGTCCTGGCTCCTGCCACGTTTATCCAGACCATGACCTCCCCTCACGCACACACTCTGTTCCCCAAGGGCAGCGAGCTGCTGAGTGGGACCACCTTAGCCCTGCAAGTTGGTGTGGCAGCATATCAAGCAGGAGGCTTTGGCTTCTACACAGGAATTGCAGGCAGGTTTTGGAGTAAGTTGCTACACTTTTTGGCTTGAAAGCCATGGCAGCATATGGCCCAATGTTCTCAGTTTAAGTCTGACACTTAACATTATTTAACAGTTTCTGTGTTAGGTGCTTTATAAGGTAAAGGAAATTAACAATTTTCAGCTAATTAGATCACTCAATTGGCTGAACATCCTGGACACCTCTTAGAAAAAAAAACAGGTTGGCTCAGGCAATGGAAAGGCTAATGCCTCTTCCATTATCACTTATGAGGAGAGGGAAATAGTTGGAAAGGATGTTTTTGTTTTAAAAACACAAATGAAAAATACCTCAACTATTGGACGCTCTAGTAAACACACTTTTCTCCCAACCAGCACCTTTCTAGTATCAATTTGCCCACCCCTACATGTGTCCCAATCCCCTTGGCTACAGCAGCAGCTCTCTGGTGCTACCACAGTCTGCACTTATTGCCTTCAAATTTCCTTTCACAAGTCCTGCTGTACAAATCTGTTACTAAAGAGATTTTTTGGAAAGAGAAAAAAATGGACAAGAAACTTGGTGGCCGTTCAGGAAAGTCTGTTCTTCCACTGTGGCACACAAGGAGAAGCCCACTCTTTTGGGACATCACTGATGCTGGGAAGGGAAAAGCATTAGCCTAAGTCCGGCTCAAAAGAGAAAAATTAGGAAAAGAACAGAGGTTGCTTATTGCATTTACTGCTGCACTGTAGGTTTTTTATTCTTTGTGAAAAGCTGGAATGATTTAAGAGTATATTTGAAAAGTGTTTGTTTAAAATAAATCTGAGACCCCTTATCCCTTGAGAGGAGTTTGGGGCACTAGTAATCTACTGCTGGCTTACTGTTATCTCCTTCACCAAGCTCACAAAGAGGAGAGAGAATGGGCATGGCTCTTACAAGGGAAAAAACTGACAGTGGGGCTGCTGAGATGCCTGATAATATCGGGGAAGTGAAAGTGGTAGTGCAGTGAAAATGGATACTGCATGATACATTAGATTTAATCACTTGCATTTCAATTAAGCTTTTCCACAAATAAAGATTGGGAAGTACTCTGCAGACTCCCCGCACGGCTGGAGAACCAAGCACCGCTGGTGCTGCGTGCCCCGGCTGAGCGCCGACAGCGGCGCTTCTGCATCTCGCCCAGGCTGAAACCCTGCTGCTGCCTCTTGGGAGCCTCCCTGGTAGGACCCATTTTCCCATTTCAAAGTACGCGAGAGGCATCCTGCACCACGCACATCACTGCACCCCTGTAGGATCTCTGTCCTGGAACTGCTGTGCCCATGGTTCAGGGGATGAGCCTATCCATCATGGAAACACATCTACTCTGTCAATGGAAACACCACGGCTTCAATGTGCTAGTTTTTAAACACAAAACTTGGTAAGACTTGAGAGTAGAGCGGGCTAAAACAATACAAAAAAGACTTTCTATTTTCAATTTGTTTAGACTTTTTGCACCTTGAAATTCAGTTCTCCCTTTCCCCGCCCTCAAAAATCATCAACAGCATTTCAAGGGGAAGACTTTTATATTTCCTTTTCCGCCTTACTGACAAATTAGAACTGCATGAGATGTAGAAGCTTCTAATGGAAACTCTGATTGCCCTTAACTTGCTGTATTGCCAGTGGCACTGCTGCAGAATGGAAAAATCACTAAGGTTCCTACAGCTTATGATAGCTGGGCATTTAGTATGTGTTGGGAAATGTAAGAAAGAATCACAGGAGGGGTTACTGTCTCATACAAAAACTGAAGGAGAAATAAAACTCTCACCCACAAGGATAGCCTGACTTTAACTCAGTTCATTGTGGTGAAATGCAATCTGCTTCAAGAGGCTGCCTACAATGCCAAGCGGCACATTACATACCCTGCTGCCAAATTCTGGCAGGTACCACAGATAGGCGCCCACAAAAAACCTGTCCAGAAAAGTAAGTACAGGGATGACCACCCAATTTTGGCTCAGCAGAAAGGTTGTTGCATACTCTCCTAGAGACATTAGCTGGATGGAAATGTGATGTGTTACTCAGAAGGAATCAGGAGGCACAGCCTGGACTGTGATAAGGAGGCACGCCTCTTACCAGCAGTAAGTCCTCTGCTCTCATGGTGTATTTCCATGTGTGCAAGAGACAAGCATGCAGTAACTGCTGGCTGGACCATGGATACAGAGGTAAACTGGTTCATAGAGCTTGTAATGTGCAGGGACTTTTACATTCAGCAGAATTTGGCCCCTGAGGTGAGCCACTAACACTGCAGTAGAAGAGAAAATTAAAATGCGTATACATCTAGAATACATCTTATATATCTATATAGATATATACATTGTAACAGTACAGTAACATCTATAATTGGTGTTTGCTTTTGCACACTCTTCCCATCTCTCTGTTGCAATCACCTTTGTCTTCTGTGTCTAGCCCTAAAAAGCTCCAACTGTGCCCTTTCCCTCCTCAGTTTGCATGTATTGGGGCGGGGGGAATGACGAGGTAGGTAGGGGAGAGGGAATGGGAAGCAGGTGGTGTTTAATCAGTCTGGCAAGGAAACAGGCAGTCACTAGGGTCCTTTTGGGGGTGTCATGAAGGTGGTAAGCATGCCTTCTGGCAGCAGGGTACCTCCTTTCCTCTTTCCTATGGCAGAGGGTAGGGGCAGGAGAAGGAAACTGTGCATGGTTATGGGTGAGGGGTGTTGCAAATAAAGTTGTCTCCACCAGCTCAGGGCTCCTGCTGAACAATTCGGACAAATCTCCTCCCAGTGTAACCATGCTTTTAGGAGCATTCGGAGGCTGTCATCACAGGATAAACCGCTGCATCTCTTCCACCCTGAGCCATGCAGCCAGCCAAACTGGGCTACAAACACCCTGTTACACGCTTCAGTGCCAGACCTGCTAGATGAGGCTCACAAGCCTGTGAGGTCAGAAGATGAAGTCTTACATCCTAATGGACTGAGCTCCCTCTTATTTGACTCCTCTTTATCCCTCGTGGAAGGAAATGGTGTGACTCCATCCAGCATTGGATTAGATAACCTCGAGGCTGGGCCTCATCTGATGGAGCCAGCCTTCTCTGCAATTGCAAGAGATAAGCTGTTTCAGCGTCTCCTCCACCCGCCCCGCTGAACATTGATATTTGGCAGTTAATGTTGATTTTCCCTTTCTCCTCTAAAAATATGTTGATTTTCCCTTTCTCCTCTAAAAACTTTCTGTAAATTGTAGAATACTGCTTTAAATGTATTATGTCTATGCCACAGTTCTGCCCTGTAAGTCCCAATCACAGCAGCCTTTCTGTTTAGCAACAGAGCTCAAGCCACCCTGGTTTTCTGCTCTCTAGAAAGCCTCTCCACTAACTAGAGAAACAAGTTCAAGGCCACCTCTTTGAGCACTCTGGACCACCACCTGGACACGGCTTCTTCTGAAGCACATTTCCACCAGAGCCTTGAAACAGCCCCCCCGCAGAGGGCACACAAAACGAGTCAGAGCCCTGCTGTGTACCTTCCCCCCCTGCAGATAAGAAAGCTGAACCTTGCCCCTTCCAGATCTACAGGGAGAAATCATCTCCAAAAACGTTGATTACCTTCGTCCAACCCTTCTGGCTGCCCTTCTATCTCTCCCCCACCCACGCTTACCTCCCAGGAATACACCAGGGTCCCTCTCTGCACACAAAATTCAGCTATACTCCAGTGCTGCAGATGATGGGCTATGTGTAACTATAGAAAGTGATACAGTTCTCTGAAGACTCCCACTTCAACCAAACAGTATTTCTTCACTTCTTGTGCCATTCATGTTACTAATGCTACGAACTCTGGCTCCCTCTGCTCTCAGATTCACTTTGTCTCAGGTGAAAACCACAGAGTCCTTATGGACCCCTAAAATATCCTGCTGCTACTTCCTCACAGCCTCAGTATTTGCCCTTACAGATTTAAGCATCTTTGAAAACAGCGTCTCCATTGAGCTCCACACCAGTGTTGGAAGGTCTCTCAGCAAGCAGACCTGCACTGCCACTGCTCTCTCAGACCAGGGATATCTGCTCTGAAAAAGGGCAGGACCCCAGAAAGCCGGCCCAGAAACCAGCACGGGTCATAATGCTGCTACACCCCCACGTTTTCCAAAGGTTTCTGACAGTTTGCTAATACATATTAAGAGAGCCTGACTCTTGTCCATTTTAAAACACATTGAATGTATCAAGCAGTGTTCTGTGTGAAGGTGACCTATTCAAAGTCCTATAGGACAGGCAATTCTATCTGTAAGACTTCTGTTAAAGTCAGTCACACAGCCCTGACCCCACACTATGAGACAGTATCGGCTGGGACCTCCTCTTTTGGCAAGCGTGCCTTACAAAAATAAAAACAACGCCCCCCTCCACCCCACATCCATAAACATGATGGCTCTGTGACTCCAAATCCAGTGCTGCATTTGAATTTTAGTTTAAAAAAAATTAAATGAAACTTTTTTTCCAATTAACCTTTAACATATATTCACACACTTGACTGTATAGTAACATAACAAAAGACAGCTCTTCAGCTGGCATAGATTAATTAGCTGCAGTGATTGCTGGACCTGATTTACACCAGACACTGAGAATCCAGCCCAGAATTTAGTTCAGTGTCATGAAGAAAAGGCAGGGGGCGGGTGGGATGCGGGAGCAAAATCTTACAAAACTAGTAAGTTAACTCACTATTTCACATCTCTCTGGTATGACATTTGTATAGAGCAGTTTAGACAAAGTTTAGAAGATCAGACATTTTCCTCAATTTTTCTGCAACCTTCTAATGTGACACATTAAAACAGGATATAAGAAATTTCATCTGATCAGGTCTCATGAACACCCTCCTTCTTTGCTAGACAGTGCTACTTCTCCAAAAGTTCCAAGTGAGAAATTTAGCTACGTCCTCTAAAAGAAATGGAGGAAGTCTGGAAGAAGCATGTGCATCTTGCATGTTACCCATTAGCACAACTAGGATTTATTAAATGGCAAGAGAAATCACCAGTTCCTCTTCTTTTTTCTTTTTCCCCCCAAAACATCAGGTTTTAAAACTGAACTGCCTAACGAACTCCTGCCAGACGCAGAATGAATGAAAAAGCATTTCAGCCTGTAAAGGATAAGACTTTGAGTGAGCGAGGGGTAACATGGGTTAAAATTCACCTTGCTTCTCACTCCTCATCTACGATGGGCTTTTGGAGAACGACGGACATCTGGAAATCGGTTTTACATAGAAAAATAGAAAACAGGGAAGAACTAGGAAGATGAATAAAGGCTCATCACAGACACAAAAGACCAGAGGAAAAAGAAGCTTGGATTTGGGTATTCTTGTCTGGCAAGGAGGCAGGCAGTAAGGCTAATGAAGCATTTGCGATATGGGACGTATGCCAGCGTAACAAAGAAGATGTGCATCAGCTCTGCAGATGTGCCAAAGCCCCCAGAGCAAAATAATGACATAATCACCATCAGTGTCACAGACCAGACTGTACACAAGGTGACATGGGAGAGAATAAATAAGGGTCTTTAGAGGCCTGTAGTACACACACGGGAAGAAACAGCCATTCCTCACAACTGCCACAAGAGAGTGGCGAGATGTTGGGTATAATGTGTGCAGCTAGCAAAAGAAATCTTGAATTGTGCAAGGCTAACACACTATAAATTGGTGCTTTTCTCGATCTCCAGTTGACGTTTCAATTCCCACTACCCCTTGTTGAATGCAAAATGAAATGGCAGTAGGAGTCAGAAGAGTTTGCCAAGTTTTGTTTTGTTTTGTTTCTGTTGGTTTCTTTTCTTTTTCCTTTTTTTTGGGGGGGGGAAAGGCAATGTTTTTTTGTTTTGTTTCAGAAGAGGAGGGGGCAATAAAGATGAGTAGGGGTAAATAATTGTAAAAGAAACAAAACAAAAAACAAAAACCCCAACCCAAAACACAGCACATCATCACTACACGCACACACGCACACAGGAACAGAAACTCAACACCATTCAGCTGGAACAATCCTAGGATTCCCCCAAAGCAAAGCTAGAAACAAATGAGGATGGGGTTTGATTTTTTTTCTTTTTTTGGTGGGGGTGAGATGGGAGGGTGAGGACTGTGCTTTCTGGTTTACCACTATCCATGAACTAAACAAGGAAAAATCCCACTAAAATATTTTTCCATGCTAAAAGACAAGATTACTATTTTTATTGATCAGTAATAAAACACCGCTTAGGGCAATTTAGTACTTAACATGTTATTTGCGGTGGGGAGTAATCTGAAAAGCTCTGAGTAGCCTTAAATCATTTCACAACAGCTCTTCCTGCATAAAAGCAAGTGTTCGCCTCTGCACAGCTGTGTGATTTTGTGGTATATTTTTTTACAGAATTTTTGTCAATTTTTGACAGGAACATCTGTTTGATAAAGTAGAACAATACTACTAGTAATCCACAGGCCTAAGTGGGAAAAGTGTGAAAGAGAAGGAGATAGGCTGAAGGCACCAACAGGACTCTCACAGAAGGAACACTCAAAGTACATAATTGTTTGCAGGATCTGGCCCTACAAGAGAAGCTCAGAAGAACAAAGCTCTTGGCTTCACCAATGTCCTTTTTCATTGCTCCTAATGAAAGATTCATAAGAATAACTTTAATTTTTTATGATCTTTTTTTGCATTACAGTATTAGCTGCATCTACTTTGTATGCAATTTCTCCTTAAATACAGAAAACCTGTTTCAAAATGCCAGACATAATAACTTAATCAGTACAATAATTGATCTTGATTGTTATGCGGTCCTTCTTAACATCAGGAAGTGAGTGAGATGGAGCCCAGAAAATGTTTTATATGATTATTTCTTTCCATTGAAAAGTGATGCATTTAGGAAGAATGCAGGTGAAGGTGCAGAGTGAAGTTCTTTTTCATTTTTTTAACAGAAAAAAAAATTATCAAACCTTCCTAATTTGCTAGTTAAACTGTTCAGTGGAAGAATGATTGTATTTGTCCTTTTTGGCTTCGCCCAATTAATTGGAGCAGTAACATAACGACTGTTAATAAACAGCTCTAATTTGACTGTACTTCTTGCCTATCTACTAACCCCACCATATCTTTGCTTAGCATATCATCAGGGAAAACAAGGAAGCATGTATATAACTTTGTTCTGTTGTATATGAAATTTAATAATTATGCCACAGTGGATTCTAAATTAATCACAGAAGGCACAACAATATTAATAATCTGTTTAGCAAACTCGAGCATCTTTGCACTTTGATGTTAGGAGCAGAGACAGTATGAACTGTGGCAGTTTTTTAAATTAGGTGTTTGTTTCTGTTTCAGCTTATATCAATGTTTTCTTTTATGCTTTTTCTACTGTGCACCTTGCTTCCCTCTAAGAAAAAAAAACAACAAACCACAAACCAAAACCACAGAACAACTCAACAAACAAGCCTGTGTTTATTTGGGTGCGTTTTGATCAAAGCTGACAGATCAAATTTTTCATTTATTTAACAAAGTTTCATTGCAGCCATTCTTCATAATTACAGCAGTGTTTTAATTTTTTTTCTTCCCTTGAATAGGAGAGAAGGGGTTCTGAGAAAGTTTTTAATTAGCTAAATAGGTCTGTGTAATCTAGATGAAATAAACACGCCCGTTTGAAAAGGCTGTTAGAACTTTTCCAGCCATTTAATCCATAAATGGCTGAACACAATGATACCTTCCACAGAAAGCTACAGCCACCACCAGCAGCTGTTAGAAGAGAGCTTGCTCCCTGCTCCTATTGATAACCCTTTGTGGAATGAAGAAAAAGAGCTGAGGGAAGGAGAACTGAATGTCAGACAATAGACATCGCTACACACACTGTCTCTGAACTTTCCTCATCTCTGAAGGACAATTAATTATGAAGGCCTTTGGGGTAGGTCGAAGCAAGGGAAAACCTACTGCTGGCCCAGCACTCCAGCCGCTATCTCTGTGTTTGTTAAATGGTTGTGCCTGTTGGGGAACCAGAGTAGCAGCCACCAAAATAGCCAATAGATCATTTAGGAAAAAAGAGCAAAAGATTTTTTTATGTGTGTCTGTCCTTGTATAATTCTATTCTCACTGTGAAATCATCCATACACAAAACACAAGGACAATTTTTTTTTTTTAGAAGAACCACAGGGTAGGTTACAGTCAGAAACGGCCTCTCAGTGGTGTGTTAAAAAGGATGGTCTTTTCACCAAATCATTTCACAGAGGCAAAACAGACAAACACAAAGAGTTGAGACTTTTTCTCCTACATTAAATAGAGTAACTGATAAGGTCAGACATATGATACCTAAAGACATGAATCTGTGAACTCTTGAAGTCAAAGGACTTCTCTGTGCAAAGGAACAATCTTTCAAAGGAAATAGATCATAGAACTCCACTGAATCCCCTTTAAACTTTATGAAGCAGGAGGAGAAAAAGCTCTAAGTAGGGAAGCTTGACAGAAGAGCCTTGAACTATTTTCTGAAGGAAAGATGAGACCCTCCCTAGGCTGCCACAAAACATCTTTTTTTTTCTAAAGGCTCTTCTGAACTTTGATATGTGCCAAGACACCGCTATTGAAAGCTGTATAATTATGTGCTATAGCCACTGTAGAAAATGCTTTGTTCACCACAACAAAGAACAATAAGCAAAGTAAAGTGACATTACACTGTATCTTTTTCTTTAAGAATGTTGAGAAAGGTCACGGTACGTTATAACTAATAAAGCTGTTGAGTAAGGAAGTTTAAAGTTGATCTTGCTGTGCTTAAATGTAACCCAATGACAAAAAGGCAGAGAGAACTAAAATTGTAATGACATTAAAAAATAGATCATATATCAATGTGCCAATTTCATTATACAAACACCTTGATTCCAAAGGACACAAACAGCAAAACCGAGTTAGTCCTGCAACAGTATTCCTCTCGCGACTCTCTCCCTAATAGCTTCCAACTACGGTCTGCAGTTCAACTAACTGCAAAAACTGATTAATAAGCATTAATTGATACATGCAACGCACAGACCTTCTAGTGCAAGCCATGGATTTTGTTACTTGATTAAAAAACAGGTTCATGTCCTGTGCAGTTTCAAGGAAAGCTCTGCTGTTTCACAAGAGAGCCTCTTCAAAATTAGGAAAAAAAAAAAAAAAGAGAGAGAGAAAGCAAAAGGCCAGAGGGCATCGTCTAAATTTCCCCAAACCAAGATTTTTGAGTGAAAAAGAAAATACTATCTGGACACCTATGCTTTTCTATGCTCCAGTTTCTCTTCAGAGGACTCAGAACAGTTACATTTGTTATTCTTAAATTGCCAAAGCAGATTTACTCCCCTTGCTGCAGATCACCAGACAGCGGCCTTCCGACTCTGTCTTTAAGAATGCCGAGAACGATGTTGAAACACTACAACAATAAAGCCCTTGAAGGAGGAAGTATACAGCTGAGGGAAAAAATGCGAGGAGTCAAATACTGAAACAAACAACTGTCCCGTTAGGCTGTGCTCACTGCTGGTACCACCAGAAGCGCGGAGACTGCCACGGCAGGGCAGTTTGTATGGAAAGAGCAACCTCTGAGATTCAAGTTAGCAAGTTACAGACTTGATTTTCACTTCTCTTGAGGCCACTTTGCACTGCTCCAGAGGATTAGGGTGGTTATAAACCGTACTTTATGGTGCCTATGTATTGCAAAACCACTCGTAAGTGGCCTTAGTTTAAATGAGAATCAGGTTCGAGGGCTTTAATTCTCCTTTTGATGAACACCAATTCAGTTCAAGATGAATCCTGCAGATGAAACTGGAGAAGAATACAGGTTCCTAAAATAAGCACACGAGTGGTCAGCATTTTTGATAATTTAGGATATCTTAATTTTTGGATGCAGTGCTGGGTACACTTCATTTTCAGGGAATGGACCATTGAGGACCTCCTGACGGAGTGACTCTCATTGAGCATCCCAAAACAAAATTGACCTAAAATCATCATCACTTCTGAAAATGTTGGCAGCCTGGATTCCCCTCAAGGGCTCACAGGCCACTTACGTGACTGGATTATTACTTAGATTTTATAGGTGGTGTTATTTGACTTGTTTTACATCATCTCATTGATTTTTATGGGACTAGCCCAGAATGTCTTAAGTTAAACATTCTGCTAAGACCTGAGTACAAGTGGTCTTAATTAGGTTTTTCCCTCTAGTATGTTCCCACCTAAAGAAGAGCAAACTTCTTAAAAATGGTTTTCTCTCCCTTCGAAACGACGACGTGTGCCGTAACCAGCGCTATGAAAAGAGGCAATCATCACATCAAGCCCCACTGTACCAAAACCGCATACAGTGTATTTGTGCAAATAAAGCAGCTTGGCAGACGTTTCACTATTGTGATCAATCTCAATAACTACATCTGCAAAATCGGGTGAGTTCCCGTGAAGCAGCAGGCAGGCTGAGCTCAGAAAGATGGCGCATGTGGGGACTTGCTTTGGTGCTCATTTTTTCACTATGCAGAGGAGCAGGGCAAGCGGAAGGAGTAGGCAGGGGGGCACAGAGGGAAATTGCTAACACAGAGAGACCCTGAGACTTCAGAACTAAGACTGAGATGTTAAGTGCCCATAAGGAAAAGGAACAGGCATTGTGCAGAGAGACATTAATACATGGAGAATGACGGTAACTACTAAAAAATGCCAGGGAACAAGGATGATTGAGAAAGAGTGGGAGCCAAAGCAAGGCTAAAATTCAGGTATTGTCCTCAGGCCGATTTCTTTTGCTTGTTTTAAGTACATATATGAGAAAAGAAACCCTCTTGTTTATATTTTTTAACCATATTTCTATTTTAACTCATTTTTTTAAACCCTATTTTTATTTTTACTCACAGCATGGTATCCCCCTTGTTTTCAATCATCCTGCCACAGTCACAACTGCGAGCTCTAATGACCTGTGTTAGGACATATTCTGGAAGAGAGTTATGAAATTACTTATGTTTTATTTTCCTTTCTTTTTTTTAAATGCATAGTAACAATATCTGACTTTAATTATTGCAGCTGGCATTCAAAAGCCTATGGCAACACCGCAGATGAGACAGATATCGAGTGGCACAGCAAGCTGTCCTCTCTTTCTGACCAACTTCGGCATTTTTGCTGGGACACATATATTTGTGGTTTGCATTCACCAGGACAACCCACCTTCTTCCTCTCTGGAAGAATGGCCCCAGAATAGAGAAGCATCTTCACCTTCCACCAAGAAAAAAAAAAACCAAGCAAAAAAAACCAAACAAAAAAACTCCCGTGGGTTTTTTTTTTCCTCCCTTTCAAAACTCAGTTTCTAATTGCTTTGTGCAGCTCAGCACATGTTTCACCAGCTAGCTGTACTGTGAGAGAGCAATTTGGAACTGGCTACACAAATACACACATGTGTACACACAAAACACAGGCAAAGTTGAACTGCACTGGAGGAGGCGTTGGATCTGTCTCTGGCTCACAGCCACAAGGGCACAATGGCAAAGCTAAAAACGATAGAACATGTGGTTTGTTAAACATCTTACTTGACTTTGCTACAAGCTGTCAGTGGCAATGTGCAGGAAAAGGAACACGTATCACAAATTCTTGAACAAATCAATGGCACAGCCTGATATGGACCAAAGGAACATTCTAGATTTATCATTTTTTCCCTAATAGTCAATTTAGGAGTATATGCATGAAGTATATGCACAAATTTGACCCAAGAACAGATAAAGGGGGAGGGTTTAGAAATAACAGTGTAGGTGATTTAAGAGAAATGGCGTATCAGACTAATCAGAAGATCAGCAAAGCATCATTGGAGTATGAGAGGAAGGAACTTTGATGATGCTAAATATGGCAAATGCTCAGTTAGCTAAATCCTTTTGGATCCAATTTCAACATTACGGTACTTGTCATTTTTGCTTTGCAGCTTGTGGGGGAGGGGATGGGCATTTTTCAGAAAAAGTTACAATTGTCTAATTAAAAACTGCACCATACAGCTTAATGTTCTCCTAACTGCTGGATCATCAGTGTAAAACCAAGACTAAAACCTCTAGGAAATTCTCATTACACTAAATAACACAAGGAAGACTAAGTGAATGAATCTGCAATCACCATTTATAACACCTCTTTCCCTCCGTGACAGGGAAAAACAAGCCAAGGGGCTCCTTTCCTACCCCTTGGCTGAGGACACTGCAATCACTAGAAGTACTAAATGTATGAGATTTATATTTTCTTATCTACCTGAAAACACCTATACGCTCCGCACAATACTTCACTGAAGCAATCCATTTACATTAACACTGCCAGTAACACTTTGAAAAGGAGTAAGAAGTGCCTGAAATCATCAAGGTTACAAGATTTTTGAGGGCAAAGAACATTTCAACCTATGTTCTGCAAGCAGAAAAAAAAGTTAAGAAGAAAAAAACTTGAGGGAATTTAAGCACAAGGAAAAAGTTGGTCACACTTATCTTCTTGTGTATTTCCTTTTCTGTTCCTGTATTTAGTGATTATGCCTTGGCATGAAGGCAGGCCTACCTACTGGGGTGGGAGTCTCCTGTCTTGTGCCTGTGTGAGTGCCTAGCAGGGCCAGAGCCCATGGGAGCACCTGGGGGGGTCTCAGCACACCAAACACAAAATCTGGATGTTGTCATCATCCAAAATAAATGGCAAAACATCCTCTTCTCCCCTCTTTCTTCATCTGCCCCTTCCATACAACCATTTCCCAAAAAACTCTGCCAACCCAGAACAGGAGGAAGCAGCCAAGAAAGACAAGAAAGTCTTTGCTGAGACTTTTTGCATCATCTGAACTTATGTGCTGTGAAAACGAACATGGCTAAAAATCCCTCGGAAGGATTTTAGGCAGGAAACAACTCTCCTTAAGCTGACAAATGTCACTTTTGTTTCAGGAGGCGGGGTCATTATGCAACTTGACTCTGAGAGAAAGTTGCAGACAAAAAAAATAAAAAGAAATTATTAGTACCATCATTGCTTTCCCACTCCACCAAGAGATGGGATTACTCGAGCCTCCCCCGCATGCACATCCTGTTCAAATGCTTCATTACATCTGACTACCTGAACAATGCAAACTGCCATCCTCAGCAGGGAGAAACACTCTCCTGTGGTATCGCCGAGGGTCAGCATGTTAATGATAACAATAGCCTGCTCAGCTACCAGGCTGGCCTGTAAACAGGAATCTTAATCAAAGCCACAAACCCGTTACAGCAGAAAACGGAGCATTTACTTCGAGTACTCATTTTATCCTGCAGTTTGATAAAGCAAATTCATTGTAATTCTAGAAATCAAACGAAGGAAAGCAGAGTGTTTGATCACACAATTATGGAGCTTTAGAAGAGCTGAGAGGTGACTTCTTTCTCTACTGTCCCTCCTAAAGAAAACTTCAAAAAGTCGAAACTAAGAAACATAGAAAAAAAAAAGTGAAAACTTTTATCTCTTGTCAAGTCCTAGTGAGGCATAAGTCTCCAGCTTCCAGGGCTAAAAAGATTAATTAACATCATTCAGGGACATGGAATGCCGAGATTCCACTGGTCACAGCCACAACAAAAAGGTACATTATTTTAAAGGCAGACTGGACCTCAAAACAACTCACACACACAGAAACAAAGATCAGTGCCTACCTCAAAATCATTTGCTTTATTGTAGTGCATGTTCAGGGCCCTGTACAGCTCACAGTCTCTGGTTATAGACAGCTCCTCAGTGCTCGTGACCCCGTCGTTGATGGCTTGCCGCGCATACTTCTCCATCTGAATGTAGTAAAACTCACGGAAATTGCTAAACCACTTGATGAGCTGAGAGGTAATGCATCTGTTGAACTGTTAAATTTAAACAGTAAGAAGGATAAGAGCACTG